>NC_048321.1:13553413-13584084 GCF_013100865.1 Trachemys scripta elegans
TTTTTCAATCAAGTCTGTTTAACTTTCTATCTTCTCTAACTATGAGACAGTCTTCCAAATGTGAGCTGGTGCAGAGATGCCTGCTTTTAATCTTCAGACCATCTGGAACAGGAGCTGTGGGAGATGTGAATTGTTCCGCTCATATCAATGGCTAAAGATGACAGTTTAAATGGCTGCATTAAGAATTATTTCACTGATGATTATTTTGATAACAAACATCCAGCTAATGTGCACAAATTAACAGCTTCTCCCATGACCACATCAATGAGGCAGTTATGTTTCCTATACAAAATTTTGCAGCACATTGAGAATAAAAAATGTAGGGGCAACATAAAATGAATTGCATTTGGTATCAACTTCAGCGACAGCTCAGACGTGTACTGAGTGCTCGGTTCCTTTTCTGATTTAATTCAGAAGAATTTCCCGTTTCCAGTTTAAATTAAGCTGCTGCAGAATCCTGCAAACCTTGTGTCAGACTCATGACAGAGTACATGAACTTTGATTATGGCGAGTGTTGGGGGGCTTTCCCTTCACCCTCTCCCCTGGTTCTTGTCACACTGACAGAAAGCAGAAGACCAGAAATCCCAAGTGCAGGCAATGTGATGTTTATTGGGGTTAGTTTCCAGCAAGCATGTGTCCCATAACTCTGATGCTGCAGATCCTTGTGTCCCATTACCCCACTCCTCAGCAGGCATCATTATACTTGACATGCACACCCTGGGTCCCACCCCTTGCAACTTATGGTCAAGTTCCGTTTTGTGGGGTTGTTGGTCAGGGATCTTCGTCCCACCTCTTTTGTACCCCATGGGAAGGGAAAGGGGTACGGTCATGGGCAGGCGTTTCTTTGACCTTTTAGCGTTTTGCCTTCCCCCGATCTCCCTTGCCCGTCCCAACTGGTTGCTTGACCTTGCCTTGAGATAGGAGTTGAGACAGTCTTTGAATGCCAATCAAGTCCCTTATCCTTTTCTCTGCAGAGACAAGAGTCAGCTCAGTCCAGAGAAGTTGGGTTCTGAACAATGAGGCTTCTCCAGGAAATATTCCCAGAGGGGCCAAGACCCCCTAATGGACAAATCCCTGCAGCCCCTTGTCCTCATTCACATTGCCAGTCTTGGGGATCTTGTGAGGGCTGTAGGACAAGAGCCCTGTTCCTGCTGGCTTTAGGAGAGTGGGGGTCAGAGGACGTCTGGACACCAGGAAACCTGGAGGAAGAGCAGGGACATATTCCCACCAGTCACTGCTGCTCCATGGGAACCACACTGTGTGCGCACACACACACATCCCACAACTAGCTACGAGGGGTCACTGTTGCTCCGGGGGCGGCGAGAGGTAGGCGGAAGGACACACTCTATGCATTACTCTCACTGACCACCAGGTGTCACTGCAGCCCAATATGCCGTTAGCCTTCTTGGCAACAAGGGCGCACTGCTGATTCATATCCAGATTCTCATCCACTGTAATCCCTAGGTCCTTTTCTGCAGAACTGCTGCTTAACCAGTCGGTCCCCAGCCTGAAGTGGTGCATGAGATTCTTCCTGCCTAAGTGCAGGACTCTGCACCAGCCATATTTGCTGGTAGATCACAGAATTTGGATTTTAAGCTCCCCGCTATGTCCAAGGAGAATCTTGAAGAGCTACAGACCACCATCGACAGAGGAAACCTTTCAGCAGCAGCTTCCAAAGTGCAGGAATCCCTGGAGCTATTGGAAAAAGGCCAGGCTCGACATCACCATCACGGGGGAATCGGGTGCTGGGAAATTGTCCTTCGTTAATGCCATCCTGGGTTTCGAAGATGATCAATACACAGCTAAGGTTTGTGTTTTTGAAATCACAATAGAGTCAATTGGTGATGTTCTGCCTCTGTCTCTCCTCAAGAGGGGAAATCATGGTGCATCATGGGAAATGTGGTTTGACCTCTGAGAGTATAGTGGCAAATGGGGGCCTGAATTATAACTCCCATGTTTTTCTTCTTTCCCTGCCTACTATTTCCAGACCCATCCTGGAAAGGAAGAAGAAAGCCCTGCAGGGAGATGTCTGGAAACAAGCTCTGGTTTCCTGCACCATCTCTGCCATTCCTATCCCAGGTCTCCCGGTTGTTTTTGACATTCCCCAGTTGATGGGCTGCATGGCAAATTACCGCAAGACTTTTGACTTGGATGACAACTCCCTGGTTTACCTTGCCAAGATGGCTGGGAAGCCCATCGCAGACTTGAAAGCCATGGTAAGGTCCCCTGTAAATGAAGAAATATAAAAGGCTATTACGTTGAATCTGCTGGTCAAGGCTAAAGCTGATTGCATGACAAGAACAAAACATATCCTCAGTGGATTACCATTGATTGGTACATCTATCGAGGCAGATTTGTCATTTTGGATCACCTACACCATCCTGCAGCACTTTCTCGATGACGTGGCTCAAGACACCCAAAAAGTCCTGACCAAAGTATTGGACACAGAGGAGATAGTGTAAGTCTAAGAGACATTCAGTACTCCTTTGTCGGGGACTCTTGTAGGAGCTGGAGTGCCAATATCTCACCCTCCAAAGTAAATTATGATGATTATTTCTTTGTGTTAAATAAAACCCTTCCATTTGTCTGTTTAGACGGGGAACTCTTTTAGGCTGGGGCTGTTCCTCACTGTGTCTGTGCAACGGGGCCCCAATCTCATCAGCGGCTGTGCAGTGCCTGCCACCATGTGGGGCCCTGATCTCAGTCAGGATTTCTGCCAGCTGAGTGAAAGATGAGCACTATCATATTTTTCTCCCCCCCCCCCCCCCCCCAGGGAGATGGCTGCTACAGAAGAGGCACCAAGAAGTATATTTCAAGATCTGGATGTTAAATTCCCTGGTACAGGGGTCGGCATTGATGGACATATCCTCTATGAATTTATCCAGTTCTTTTTTGGACCCTGTTATAGTTGTGGCCTTCACAACGTTCTCTGGCAAGGAGTTCCACAGGTAGACTTTGTGTTGTGAAAAGAAATACTTCCTCTTCTTTGTTTTAAACCTGCTGCCTATTAATTTCATTGGATGACTCCTAGTTCTTGTGTTATGAGAAGGAGTACATAACACTTCCTTATTTACTTTCTCCACAACAATCATGATTTTATAGACCTCTATTATATCCCCCCTTAGTCGTCTTTTTCAAAGCTGAAAATCCCAGTCTTATTAGTCTCTCCTCATATGGCAGCAGTTCCGTACCCCTAATCATTTTGTTTGCCAGAAGCTGGGATGGACAACAGGGGATGGATCACTTGATGATTCCCTGTTCTATTCATTCCCTCTGGAGCACCTGGAATTGGCCCCTGTTGGAAGATGTGATATTGGGCTAGATGGGCCATTGGTCTGACCCTGTATGGCCGTTCTTAGGTTCTTATGTAAGAGGAATAAGGACAACCAAGGGAATTATACACCAGTCAGTTTAACTTTGGTATCCAGAGCAATAATCAATCAATTTGTAAGCACCTAGAAGATAATAAGGTAATAACTATCAGTCAACATGGATTTGTCAGGGAACAAATCATTTTAAACCAACCTAATAACCTTCTTTGACAGGGTAATAGCCTTGTGGATGGGGGGAAGCAGTAGATGTCATATATCTTGACTTTAGTAAGGCTTTTAATACTGAATCACATGATCTTCTCATAAACAAACTTGAGAAATATAGCCTAGATAAATCTACTATAAGGTGAATGCACAACTGGCTGGAAAACATTACTCAAAGAGTATTTATAAATGGTTCAAAACTGAGCTGGACGGGCATATCTAGTACAGTACCACAAAGATCTGTCCTGGGTCAAGTTCTGTTCAATATCTTCAGAATGATTTAGATAATATCATAGAGAGCACACTTACAAAGTTTGCGGATGATACCAAGCTGGGAGGGGTTGCAAGAGCTTTGGAGGAGAAGATGAAAATTCAAAATGGTCTTGACAAACTGGAGAAATGGTCTGAAGTAAATAGGATGAAATTCAATCAGGACAAATGCAAAGTACTTCACTTAGGAAGGAACAATCAGTTGCACACCTACAGAATGGGAAATGACTGCCTAGGAGGGAGCACTGCAGCAAAGACTCTGGGGGTTATAGAGGACCACAAACTAAATGTGGGTCAACAGTGTAATACTACTGCAGAAAAGCAGGACATCATTTTGGGATGTATTAGCAAAAATGTTGGAAGCCAAACATGAAAAGTAATTCTTCCATTCTATGCAGCACTGATTCGGCCTTAATTGGGAATACTGTGTCCAGTTCTGGGTGTGACAGGTCCGGTCACAGAGACCCCCCCACTCTAGATTGTCACTTGATGAGCTGGGATACCACTGAGAACAACCCTCCTGCCAGAACAGGCGCTCCTGCACTCCTGTCTTGCTGAGTCAGACTCTCCAGTCAGCTCCAGCACAGACCTAGAGGTTGGGCCACATCCCACTGCAGTTCACTGGAACTGAGATCCACTCAGCTCAGGGGCTTCTCAGTTAACAGGGACTTTCCCAGCGCCCAGTGTTCAGCCTTTCTGGGAGCCTCAACCCCAAATAAATCTGTTTTACCCTGTATAAAGCTTTGCCACACACACACACCCTGGGTAACAACTACTTACACTGGGTTTATTAATAAACAAAAGTGATTTTATTAAGTATAAAAATTAGGATTTAAGTGGTTTCAAGTAATAACAGACAGAACAAAGTAAGTCACCAAGCAAAATGAAACAAAACACACAAGTCTAAGCCTAATTCCTTAAGAAACTGATTACAGGTAATATCTCACCCTCAGAGATGTTCTAGTAAGTTTCTTTCACAGAGTAGACTCCTTCCTAGGCTGGGCCCAATCCTTTCCCCTGGTACAGTCTTTGTTAGATCCAGCAGACATCTCAGGTAGTAAGAAGGGTTTTTTTCATGACTGGCAGCCCCCTTTGTCCTGCTCCACTCCCCTTTATAGCTTTGGCACAAGGCGGGAATCTTTTGTCTGTGCTTGGCCCTCAACCCTCCTTCTAAATGGAAAAGTAGAACATTTAAATGGATTTCAGTATCAGGTGACATGGTCACATGTCCCTGTGAGACCTCATTCTTCAAATGCTATATAAATGCTAAGGGTTACTTCAGTAAAATGATAAAGTTGGTAGTTACAAGGCCAAAGGCTATGAACATGGATTATGGAGCGAGGATAACTATGGAGACACAAGGAATACAGATCCACATAAAACTTCTAACAGATCTGATCCCTCACATGGGGCAACCCCTCTTCATTACATGACAAGACAGGACAGTTGCAATCCAGACATTGCGGGTCAGTCTGAGCAGAGACAGGGGCTGGAGTGGGGCAAATCGAGCTTTATGAAAAAACAATAAATTGAGAGTAAGAAACCACCACCAGCATTTTTAATCACAGGTCTGGGTACAAGGGATCATTTCAGAGCAGCAAGTGGGCACTATTACAATATTTCCTAAAAACAAAGGTTTAACACACCTATCAAAGGGAAAACTCTGCCACAATGTTAGCTATGCCATCACTGCCATTCCACTATCATTCAATAACTAGTAATGTTTTCTGCTTAATCAGTGTATCTCAAGTATGTACAAAGAACAGATCTCCACAGTATCTAGCTGTTAGGAGTGCTAGTGCCCATGTAGGATTCAGGCCTGTATTTTCACCTGAGATAATATTCTGAGTTTGGCTGGCTTGTTTGATTTTTTGGTACACATACATTCTTACTAATATGTGTGAACAAAGGACAAAGATAATGTGTATGTTGCTTCTGCCTAGTCAGATGGGTTTCTTAGTATAATTGGAACAGATAAGAACAGTTAAAGTGTTACTGGGCATGGTGGGAGTGTAATATATGGGCGCACTCAAAGACTGTTCTAGACTGTTCTCAGTAGTAGCAGATGACAGAACAAGGAGCAATGGTCTCAAGTTGCAGTGGGGAAGGTTTAGGTTGGATATTAGGAAAAACTTTTTCACTAGGAGGGTGGTGAAGCACTGGACTGGGTCACCCAGGGAGGTGGTGGAATCACCTTCCTTAGAGGTTTTTAAGGTCAGTCTTGACAAAGCCCTGGCTGGGATGATTTATTTGGGATTAGGTCCTGCTTTGAGCAGGGGGTTGGACTAGACACCTCCTGAGGTCCCTTCCAACCCTGAGATTCTATGATTAGTGAAATAATCCTTAATGCAGCCTTTTAAACTGTCATCCTAAGCTATTGATATGAGTGGAACAGTTCACATCTCCCACAGCTCCTGTTCCAGATGGTCTGCAGATTCAAGGCAGGCATCTTTGCACCAGCTCACATTTGGAAGGATTGCTCATAGTCAGAGAGGATAGAAAGTTAAACAGACTTGATAGAAAAATGAGAGAAAGATTTTCACTGTATATTTTTCAATGAAAATTTTTGAAACAAAACCAAATATTTTCCTTCATTATGTTTCAAATCGAAGTTTCAGTTTTTTGGTTTTCAAAAGCAAAGGAAATCAGTTTTAAATTTTTAGTTTTCCAGTTTTCCCCTCCCTTTTCTCCAACCCTTCCCAATTTAAGTAGGGAAGGAACATAAAAAAAAAAGAGAAAAATGGAGTGAGGGAGCAGAATGTTGTGGAAAACTGAAAGTAAAGGTAAAATTCAATTTGAAACAAAATGAAAATATTAATGTTATTTCAAAGTTTTTTGTTGAAAACTTGAAAAAAAAATTCACATAAAAAAGAAAAAAAAATTAGTTTCATCTCTAACAATTTTTTGACAGGAAAGAAATTCTGCCAGCTCTAAAGTTAATGTTGTTTAAAAGGAAGCTCAGATTTTGAGGCCCAGTCTGCAAACAGGGTTGTAATCGCTGGCATAATCCCTGGTTATCCTATCCTGGGGATCTGGGTACATGATCTATCAAAATCAGGAAAGACAATGAAACCACTTGTGTGGCCTGTGCAAGAGTTTGAGATAGTTTTGCTCTGATCTCTAGATGCACCTGGATCCTTTCCATCTCTACCCTGGTTACGGTGATTTGATCGTCTCTTCACTGTTCTCTGGCCTAGTACATTTCTATCTCCTTTAAAGCCTTTATCAGAACTCTTTGAGCATCTTCCACCACTTCATTCAGAAAGCTGTTCAGCATGTAGTACGTGATCCTGTAAGAGCTCCTTCTGGCTACAAAGGAGCCAATCACTGGTATGAAGCTCACTAAATACTCCACATGCATCAGGGCACCACCTACAGCATTAGTCAGCAGTTTGTATACAAAAGCAGCTGAGATTTCCTTGGCCAGTGGGGACTTTATAACAGCCTTCAGCTCCTCCACGGGTTTGTCAAACTTCTGGGCAAGGTTAGTGAGGGATTCATCATCGAGGCCGAAGCTCTTGCAATAATCTTGCAAGGCCTTCACCAAAATGGTCACATCACAGGCCACAGAGAGGCCTGGGACAGCACCACCGCTAGCTGACAGAGCAGCTAGTTTCCATATCTCCCCTTGGAAGGCGGCTTTCTTCTTCAGCAGGATATTTAGAGAAATGTTCGGCATGGCTAGGAGCACAGTTCGATTCTTGTGACTGGGGAGCTCATGCTCCAGGGTTTCCTGCAGCTGCTGAAAGTCATACTTGTGCAGGTCAAAGTTACACAGGAGGAAAATCTTGGGGAAGCTGATGCCCTCTGCCTGCAGGCACCTCACACAGTCCTCTCTGATCTCCCGCAGGATGCGCTGCTCATCGTAAGCTTTGGGCCGGCGCTTCTTGGAAGCCTCCAGATCCGTGTCCACTTTGGAGCGTGCAAAATAAAACTTCTTGCCCCTCTCCTGGATGGCGCGGGCCAGCTGGGCATGGACATCTCGGAAGCGCCCGCAGCCGAGGATTATGAAGAAGTCATAGCGGTTGAATTTAACATCCTCAAGGTAATTCTCTGATTTAAAATTGGGTGTCCCAATCCCAGGCAAGTCCCAGAAGGTTACATTGGGAAATTTTGGGTGTGGATAAGGCTGCGGCTCACAGGTTGTCTCTACCACTCCTGTTATAGCAGCACCAGTATCTTCATCTCCCAGATTCCTGATGACATTGATAAAGGTCGATTTCCCAGAGCCCGACTCTCCTGTGATGGCAATGTTGAGCTTGATGTTGTCTAGGGCATTAAGATTTTCTTTGATCTTGGACACTGCGTCTGCCATTCTGCCTCCCTCTAATGCATTCTTGATCTCCGATAAGTCCTCTGGAGTTATGCAGGTGAATTCTTCCATGGAGTTATCCCCACTCATTGTAGCTCTCAGACCTTCATGTTGCTCAGCAAACTCTCTGGGTATTTTCTCAGCCATGGCAGTGAGGTGTGTTCTGAGGGAACCAAGGAGAGACCAAGGTTACAAGAAAAGTGATGTGACATAATAAAAAGATGAGGTACTGCTCTGCCTGTAAGTCAGAGGGACTGGCTGGCTCAGGAGAACCAAGAAATGGCATGAGATTAAATGTGCCCCCAGGTCAAGGGCTAGTAGGAACTGGCCAAATCAGGCATCAGGAGGAATGGGCTATGGAGATTTTCAGATCTAGGGTTCGGGCTTGGTTTTGACTACAGATTCAGGGGGTGAGGAAAGGGGCATGGGGCCTTTCCCTCCTAGGGAGTGACAGCTTCCATCCAGCCCCAGAGTGGGGGACTGGCTGGTTCAGGTGGTCGGGAGTGGGATATGGGACTGTTCTCCTCTTGGGGGGTGGTGGCTCGGATCCATCCCTAGGTGGGGGCTGGCTACCTGTGGTGTGATGCTTTCCAGTGGTACCCAGGGTTGTGTGGAACCTCACTATAACCTGCCTTTCACATGAGGAGATTTGTCTGTGCCTTCCAGGGGTCAGCTACTCACCTCCTCTGGGCATGGGACACACAATCACTCCCCTCTAGACCTTGTCAGCCCCGCTTTCTCTCTATTGGTTAGTGATAGGCACACTCTGTCCCCCGAGCCTGCTGAGTGTCTCCCTGGAGTGCCTAGCCCCTGTCCCCCTGTCACACTTACAGCACTCACAGATCTGCTATTCCCAATGGAAGAGGACATCCCTCAGTACCAGTTACAACTCACCGCTCCGCTTAGCACCAGCACTCAGAAATGTTTGTAGTGAAAGCAAGGATAAGTTTATTTAACAAAGAAAAGAGATTCAAGTGATAGCAGAAGTATTGGAAACAGATTGTTACATATACAATAAAATAATAACTTGCATTCAAGACACTAGACTTATTTAAGCAGGACCTTTCAAGTCTCATAGAGCAAAGCTCATCCCAAAGTCTTTCTAGTGTTTATTAGCTAGGCCTGATGTGTTTGGTTTCTTTGATTGTTTGCTTTGTTTTGTGTTTTGTTTTTTAAACAAGGCCTATTTTCCATAAAGCCATGTAGACTGGCATTTGTTATATTTGTATCCTTTAATTCTTTATCGATTCAGTCACATAGCAGCTTTTCCATTATTTTCCCTGGAATGGAAGTCATGCTAACTGGCCTTTAGTTACCTGGGTCATCCTGTTTGTCTTTTTTGAATATTGCCACAACCTTAGCACTCTTCTGCTCTTCTGGAATTTCCCTGGTATTCCAAGTTATATTAAAATTTAACATCAGTAGCTCTAGAGAGATACTCAGCCAACTCTTTTCAGACTCTTGGTTGCAAGTTATCCAGCTCTGATAATTTTATAATATTTATAATATTTATCCCTAGTACGTGTTGATCAATATCCTCTTTAGTTACTAATGGACTGGAATGTAGGTCTTCTTACTCATGTGAAAGGAGTACCTCCTTCTACTTCTTTCCAAATAGAGAACAATAATGTTTGATGAACACTTCTGTTTTTTCTGCATCATCATTAACAATTTTACTATCTCTAGCTAATAATGGGCCAGTACCATTGTTAGGATTTCTTTTGCTCCTGATATACTTGGAAGAAAACAACTCTCATTTTATTTGTCCTTCATCCTGCCAGCCATGGATTTTCCCCTGATGCCTTTAGTTTCCATGGTCAATTTGCTACACTGATTCCTCTAGCAAAAGTCTCCCCTATGCTCAGCTGGCAGGGTAAGCTCTGCCTATTTGCAGTAACTAACAGCTACATGTAGCACAGTGAAGGCGAGAGTGTAAAAGAAGGAAAGATGGTATAGAATTGTGTTGGACACACACACACACACACGTGATGGACAGGCACGGGTTTGTTTGCACCCTTTGCCTGTTGCCAACTTTAGAGGACAGTGTTAAGTCATTGCAAATTTAAATCTCAATTCCTTATTTTTCAGAAATCAATATGTGTTATGGGAAATACACTCTGAAACTGTAACTCCCATAAAACATATTTTTGTTGTACCTAGTTTTGTCTTGGCTCCACCTAGGTTTCCATTAAGGTTCGGTTTCATGAAGTGCATTATTGGCAGCACTGAGGAGGAAGGCAGAAAGGAATTCACAAGTCTTTCCCGTTGACGTCTTATTTCTCTGCTTTTAAGGTTTCAGGGGATGAGGCGGGTCTTGCCACAATCTTGGTGTGATGGGGCTTAACCCCCATCACCTTTAAGGCAAGGGAAAGGACCCAATAGGTCATTCTCTGCACCTGGGGGTGAGGCATAGAGGAGGCTGAGTTAAGTCACTGAAGTAGACTGAGGGAGCTCCGTTGAGGTGATACTTCAGAGGAGATCCATATCTCTAATGGACAGAAACTCTGGACTAGGTGTTAACCCTGGGTAACTATAGTGAAGTCTGAGGGGGCAGAAGGGCTGATAATTTCAAGATCTGTTTGAATCTTTATTTTTGGACTTGTTCAGGCTACCCCAGGAGGGGTTTAGACTTTCACAGACTCCAACTGAGACAGGCTGATGCAGGTCAAGTATGCTGCATCCAGGCACAAGAGGGTGCCCTATAGGTGAGGCCACACACTTACACTTGACTGTCATTAAACTGAGCTTTTATTTGCAAATGTCCGAGTTTTTTAATCCAGATTTGGTGTCCTTCAGTGCGTGGTTCCCCAGAGTCAGGGATTTGACATCTGCCTGGGAATCTCATGCAGGAAGTGCACTGCTTCAGAGGTAGGAACCACCACGTTGCATGACTGAAACTTGACAAAATTACCGGACTTAGCCCTGGTCTACACTATGAGTTTAGGTTGAATTTTGTAGTGTTAGATTGATTTAACCCTGCACCCATCCACACAATGAAGCCATTTTTGTTGATTTAAAGGGCTCCTAAAATCGATTTCTGTACTCCTCCCCAACGAGGATATCAGCGCTGAAATCGACATCACCGGGTCAAATTTGGGGTTGTGTGGATGGAATTTGACAGTATTTGACTCCGGGAGCTATCCCAGAGTGCTCCATTGTGACCGTTCTGGACAGCACTTTCAACTCAGATGCACTGGCCAGGTAGACAGGAAAAGCCCCAAGAACTTTTGAATTTCATTTCCTGTTTCCCCAGCATGGAGAGCTGATCAGCACAGGTGACCATGCAGAGCTCATCAGCACAGGTGACCATTCAGTCTCAGAATCGAAAAAGAGCTCCAGCATGGACTGTACGGGAGGTACTGGATCTGATCGCTGTATGGGGAGACGAATCCGTGCTATCAGAATTCCGTTCTAAAAGATGAAATGCCAAAATATTTAAAAAAATCTCCAAGGCCATGATGGACAGACTATAGCCTGAGCAAGTGCAGAATGGTGGTTCACTCTACTTCCCTGTAAGCCAGCCGCCCTCCCCTCCTCCCTTTGATCTCTGCTTGCGGAGGCAAGAAAGTGAGTGTTGTTTCAAATTCATTCATTCTTTATTACTGCATCACACAAATGGGGGGATAACTGCCAAGGTAACCTGGGATGGGTGGGGGAGGAGGGAAGCAATGGGTGGGGTTGTTGGGCACCCCCTAGAATGGCATGCAGCTCATCATTTCTGCGGGATGTCTGGGACACTGACCCAGAGTGGCCACTTGCATCTGTGGTTCTTTAGTAGACTTGCCTGATTTTCTAGGCAGCACTGAATCTCTATTAGACAAAACTTAAAGAAGAGAATGACCTGGGGAGTCATTCCCATTTTTTTCTAGGCGCCCCCGACCGACCTCACGGAGGCTGGCCAGGAGCACCCATGACAGCAGCAGATGGTACAGTATGACTAGTAACCATCTTTGCCAACTTGCAAAGCAGCAGACAGTACAGTATGACTGGTAACCGTCTTTGCTAACTTGCAAAGGCAAGGAGCTGCAGCTGCTGCTGTGTAGCACTGTAGTACCACATCTGTCAGCAGCATCCAGTAGACATATGGTGACAGTGAAAAAAGGCTGAATGGGCTCCATGTTTGCCGTGCTATGGCGTCTGCTCGGGCAATCCAGGGGAAAGGGTGCAAAATGATTGTCTGTCGTTGCTTTCATGGAGGCAGGGTTGATTGACGACATTTACCCATAACCACCCGTGACAAATTTTTGGCCCCATCAGGCATTGGGAGCTCAACCCAGAATTCCAATGGGCAGCGGGCACTGCGGGAACTGTGGGATAGCTACCACAGTGCACCACTCCGAAAGTCGACGGCTTGCCACGGTTATGTGGACGCACACCGCCGAATTAATGTGCTTAGTGTGGACATGTGCACTCAACTTTATACAATCTATTCCCAAAAATTCACTTCTGTGAAATCGGAGTAATTTCATAGTGTAGACATACCCCTAGAAGTGTATGGAGGGAGTTCTTTGAGAGAAAGCAGGAGCCTGGTGAAACTGTCCGGGCATACACATATGACCTCCAGGAGAGAATGAGCAAAGTGGAGCGGCAAGACCCTCGATGAGTTCCAGACCCAGATACAGTTCTGAAAGAGCAGGTGGTGTTGGGGATCCGTGACGACTCCCTCCGCCGTGAAATGAAAAGGAGGTGAAGGAAGAGCCTGGTAAGAAGTTCCATGAACTCATGCAGGCTGTCATTATGTGGTCAGAAGAAGAGGAAGTCCCTGTGGAAGAGATAGCCAAGCCTAACCCCTGTACATGAAGTGGGGGCCTAGTGAATGCAACTGCTGGGGAAAAGACCCTGCCCCAAACACAGTTAATACTGTAAAGTTTAAGTGAGGCTGTCCAAAAACTGGTGGTCCAACAGGAGGAGATGCTGAAAGTGATGACTGAGTTGAAAAGAAAAAAAATCCCATTAGTATATCAACGTATCCAGGGACACTGGGATCCTGAAGAGCCCCACTGAAGGATTTGCTGGGAAGCTACATCTCTTACACGCCAGGTCCACTGAGACCACTGAGCCAAGAATGTCCACTGAGAAGGAGAACAGAGTCCCAGGCACTGGAAACCAATGGGGCACCAGGAGTGAATGGTCCATCGACAGTAGAAGGCCAAGCAGTGGCAAAAGGATTTCTAGGCTGGTCCTTGGTGGAAAATCCCTCTGCATACAGTGTTGAGAGGAAAACGGGCAGTGCCAGCATATCTAGCGACTTCTGTAAGCGAGCATTTGGAGACTGTCTAACTGCTGAAGTATGTATAGCAGGGTGAAGACCAGATGTTTGTTAGATACTGGCTCAGAAGTCACCACCATTACTGAGTCGCATTTTCAAAAATATTTGAAAGACAAGGAGCTGACCATGCACAGCACACGCTTTGTATGTCTAACAGCAGTTAATGGACTGGCAATCCCAGTAGTGGGATGCCTCAAAGCAGACATAGATTACATGGGCCAGACACTGCCAGGGAAATGCATCTTCATCCTGAAAGACAAAGCCTCTGAAGGGAGCCATATGGGAGAAGGAGTCCCAGGGATTCTAGGGATGAACATCATTAGTGAGCTGAAGGAGATACTAATGCCAGTAGAAGGAACCAGGAGGACGAACTGTCATGGGCACTCTAAGATGAATTCTGTACTGAGTAGAGTACTGGCTTGAGTGGAGGGACAAAACCATTCACTGGGCCCTGCAGGGCAGATTGGAAATGTTAAAGTAGGCAGAAAATAGAAGACTGTTATTCCTCCTCAGAGAGGGAAGATCCTTGATGAACACTGCTGGGTACCAGGAAATACCAATGGATATTGAGCTCTTGTAGAGTCTACATCTGGGGTAAACCTACCTAATGGGCTTCAGCCAGCCTATGTACCAACTAATGCCATCAAAGGAAGAGTACCAGTGAGTCTTCTAAACTCAAGTTTGAAGGCTGTGGAGTTGCATCATTAAAACAGAACTATAGAGGTGCACCGGCCTGAGGGAGTGGTTTCTCAGGTGAAGGTAACATTTGAGGAGAATGGAAAAGAGCTGTGGGTGACAAGGAGGGAGAAGGGAGGAAGAGTTACCTTTCCTCAGGAAAGATGTGATGGGAGACTGCCAGTTCCAGTTCAAGCGGCACACCAGGGGCTGATTCCTGCACAGGTGGCTAACTTAAGGGCATTGCCAGAGAAGCATCAAGAAGTCTTTTCTAAGGATGAGGTGACCAATTTTGATAACCGGGTCAAAGACATGACAGGCCAAAGACAACCAGTGAAGTTGCTCTTGGTACAACTAAAGACACAGCCCACAGTAGGAAAAGGACTTATGATTGCAAGTCCAGTGGGGCTCTCATCAGACCTGGTGACTGTGTACCAGTTCGTAGCCATAGATGCCAGAGACGTAATAAAATACAGGACAAAAGGGAGCCAAATCCCCACACTGGATGGAATTCAGCTGTGTTCGTTAAACCCAGGGGAGGTTTTAACGGCATACATGCTTAGGAATAAATTCTAGCTGGCCGCCCTCTGGGCCGCAAAACCCTCCGCCATACCAAAGGGTGGGCAGGGAAGAAAATTATAATAGCCCTCAATATACACAGCATGCATCCCCGCGCTGCATCAGGAGGGGCAGGAGAGCTACCCTCCATATCCTTACCACCACCGTAGAAAGCAAGTAAATGGGCTGCCTGATCAAACTGATGGAATAATTACAGTTCTGCCCTGGGAGTAGCACAGACCAGTGGTTCTCAAAGCCTGTCTGCCGCATGTCCAGGGAAACCCCCTGGCGGGCCGAGCCGGTTTGTTTACCTGCTGCATCCGCGGGTTCGGCCGATCGCAGCTCCCACTGGCCGCGGTTCACTGCTCCAGGCCAATGGGGTATGTGGGAAGGGTGGCCAGCACATCGCTCGGCCTGCGCCACTTCCCGCAGCCCCCCCATTGGCCTGGAGTGGCAAACTGCAGCCAGTGGGAGCCGTGATCGGCCAAACTGGAGGATGCGGCAGGTAAACAAACTGGCTCGGCCCGCCACGGGCTTTCCCTGAACAAGTGACAGACAGGCTTTGAGACCCACTGGCACAGACCACACTCACTTCCTTACCGGACCCCTCTCCTTCACAATGAGAGTGTCAGGCCTCATGTAAAGTTTTTTGTCCTTTGCAATTCGATAGCTGTGGTCGCCCTTGGGGGTTCACTTTGGTTAGAGGCCACCAATCTGCTAAATGACACGGGAACATCCATTTCTCTTTGGCATGAAGTTAACCCTTCTGTATCTTCCTTTTCTGCTGGAAGCTTTTAGCTTTGGAAACCTTTGCTACGCCTCTGCCTAGGAGCAGCAGGGACATTTCGGAGCGGCAGGGAGCTGCCTGCGGTGAGTGCTGCATGGATCTGGCACCATGAAACCCCTCCCATGCACCAACCCCATGCCTTGAGTCCCCTCCCACGCCCAAATTCCCACCCAGAGCCCACACCCCCTCCTGTGCCTCAACCCCCAGCCCTGAACCCCCTCACACACCCAAACTCCCTCCCAGAGCCCACACCCCCTCCTGTGCCCCAACCCCAGCCCTGAACCCCGTCCCACACCCAAACTCCCTCCCTCCACTGGTAAGTATAATTCTTAATTAACCAGAATCGTTGACTAACCGGCACCCCTCATTCCCCCAATGTGCCAGATGATAAAGCTTTTACTGTAGTGCAGAAACTACCCCCCGAGCTCTGTACCACATTCGGGTGAAGTTTGCAGCGGGAGGGAAGACACGGCTCCTGAGTGCTCGGTTGAAAGCAATGGTCCCCAATCCTTTGAGGGTCGCATTCCCCCTTATCCCTGTCCATGCCCCGCATGCCCTGCAAGCTGGGAGTGGGGCCAAGGCTTGGGGGGGATCCAGACAGGGGTAAGGAGGCCGGGGCTGGGGACACTCCCTCCCCATTCCCCATGGGAGTTGGCCTGGGCTGTGCCCCCCTGAAGGTTCCTCTGTCCCCCCCCGGTGCAGTGGACTCCAGTTTGGGGACCTCTGGCTTAAAAAGATAGCACACTGACACACTCACTCAGGCATGCACGCACACACACACATTCTCTCATACACACAGTCATCCTCTCCCACGCCCCCAACACTCTGTCACACACAGTCTCCCAGAACCACTCCACTAACCGGGAGAAAACTCTTTACCGTCAGCTCCTATGTGCAGTGGTTCTTCTGAGCGTCTGTGAAGTCACAGAGGCAAATCTCCAGCTGTATGATGTTGAGCCTCCCCTTCTCTCCTCTATATATGGGAGCAGAATATGGAAAGTGAAAGTGCAAGGTGAGGGAGTTGCGTGCATGACCTCCAAAGCATGCTGCAGGAACCCGAGTCAATAACATGAGCCCTTAGCTAACAGACCATCCCAGCATGACTCTTTTGCTGCCCTTGGTTTATCTTTGCGGACTCCCATCTAAGTTCTGATTCAAACCTGACCCTATTTAGCTGGTGAGAGCTAACAAGTGCACAGCCCCAGGAGATCCTGGAGCATGAGCTAGAAATGTTTGTTCTTAGCCACTTATTGAGGGGAAAAAAAGGGGCCGGATGAGTTTGAACTTTTAAACACTGTTGAGTGTTCAGGGAATGTAACAGTCATGATGAGAATATAGGAAAAGTGCGTGGATTGTAATTGCTGTAGGTCCTCCTCGCTTTCCCCCAGCACCCTGCGAGATGCAGTGCCCCCCTGTGTGTGACAGTTTCAAATACGTATCCCCCCGCTCCCCAAAATAGACAATAAATATTCTTACCAAATCACAAAGCCAAAAGGAGTGGTGAGATGATTCTTTATGTTTGTAACAATTTACCCTGGTTTAAAATGTACTGACTGACACAAACCAGAAGAAACCTGCGATAGTTAGTAGCAACGACATAACCTGTTGGTCGATGAGAACGTCTGTGAAGCTGAAGGAATCTAGGTTGTCACTTCTTGAAAGACGCCCCAGCCTCTTGTGGACGTCTGGGAAATGGATACAACCAGCAGTAGCTGCAGCCACCTGGAGCGGCCTCCTTGTGTTCCTGGTCTGCCAGCTAGAGGCCTCCCCTTTCGTCTGGGGCTGCCATCACTGTCCCTCTGAAACGTAGCTCTCAAACTTCAAACCTGCCAGGGTGTCACACCAGCCAGCAAAACGTTGGACAAGTGACTGAATTGCAAAATGCCTCTTTTTTGGTGACTCACAGTTTTCTCTTTCTAAACGATTCTGCATTATCTTGGATTATCAGGTGAGAAACAGAAAAGTTACTGGAGTAGGACAACCTCGGCTTTGATGCTGTCTGGCAATCCCTATGTTGCTGTGATGATTATTTCATTGTTACACCTTCAGGGGCACGGCTTGGGATCTAACCTTCCCGCAGACATTCAGTCTTGCCGAGTGCCCAGCTGACAAATCAGCACAGGATGTGCTGGGAATGGGTCTGTATTACTGGAAGGTGTTAATGACTCCCCTACCTGCCCCCTTTCCACCCATTGCAGAAAATAGACCACCACAAACCCAAACAACAACTCCAGATAATACAAACGAGATCAAAGATTCAAGCAAAATTACCCAATAGAAACACAGTCTGATTTTATGGGTAGGCTTTTGTGGAACCCCTTTAGTGGAATTGTCTGAGCAATCCAACACACGGGTGTGGCCGGCAGAGGTAGAACACACAGGGAAAGGGAGGTTTCACCTACTTTTGCTGACATTTTTTTCACCTGGGGAAATGTGACAAAAGTGAGACGATGTTAGAGTTTATGAGCGAGACAAGGTGGATGAGGTGATATTTTCTATTGAAGCAACTTCTGTTGGGGAGACAAAGGAGCTTTTGAGCTGCTGTTGGATGGATGCCAGGCTAAACAGCTTCACAGGCCGTTCCCTTCCCTGTACAAGAATTAAGGGCTGTCAGAGTTGTGTTCTCTGACTGAGAGCCCGCCCCAAATCCTGATTTCCTCCCATTTCTGGGAAAGGGGCAGCTCAGACTTTTGCTTTCAGTTTCCATTGGAGTCTGATGCAAATGCACGGTCCAAACTGGCTCCTGAGACTGTCTCAAACCTCTCTGTAAATCAGACAGGGCAGTTTGAACAATGACAAATTCTCCACAGTGCTGTTAGAATGATGAAAGATTCTCCATTGCCTGCACCTTGAAACTCATTCACACCAGTGCAAAATGGGCGTCCAACTCTACCAAGCCAGAATAGCAGCACTCTAAACCCATTTTGCACTGGTGTAAATGATGACACAACATGGTGGAGAATCAGCTCAATGCCTGGTCTCCTCAGGTCTCCCAAAGAGCAAGACAACTTGGAAGGGGAACAATTTCCCATGTTTCTCTTTGTGCACCAGGCTCAGTTTGGGGGCAGAGAATTCAGGGCTTCAGATATATGTGTAAGCGAGGGAATGGTCCCACTATTGTGGGGAACTTTCCTGGCTTCTGCACTACCCTGGTGAAGTGAGCTAGCGAAAGGATCCGAGTCCTTGTTCCCACTCCCTTTACCCAGAGGCCTCCCTGCCCTTGAGGACTCCCCTTCCACTCTCCTGTCTGGCAGAGTCCTCGTAAACCCCGACAAGGCTGGGCCCAGGATTCCTGGGGGGCTCTACCCCCAACCCTGCGGTGGTCACCCAGGACAGGGGCTAGGGTGTCCCCACTCCGGGGTACTCTCTCTGCACTGGGCACCTCCCTGACCCACTGATCATTTCATACAATTTAAAGCAAATACAAGTTGTTTAATTAACAATTAATTTTAAAAAAGAATAAGGAAAAATGGGAAAGGTTAAAGGAAAACACATCACCCCGCTCTGTGGCCGGGAACATCACAACCAGTGTCTCTGGGACGTCAGGGCAGGTCACAGTCTGTTCCTTGTAGGTCCCAGGCTCCTTCTCAGGCCCTGGCCGTACTGCAGAGACGCTGCGGGTTGGACACTTGCTCTGGCGGTGGCCACACGCTCTCAGGCTCTAGGTGGCAGGACCCGTCTTCCGAGCGTCGCCCCTGCCCGGTCGGGGTTATGATCCCCCCAAGTCTGGCCTGCAGAGCCTCTGGGCTGAGGCGTCTCCCTGTGCTGGGCCCACTGCCCAGGGTCCCCCTCCTCTCCCCAGCTGCTCCCCGCACCCGGCTCCGGACGGCTCCAGCCCCAACTCCGGCTCCAGCCCCAGCTCCACTCGGCCTCAGCACGGCTGCTGCTGCTGCTCTGCCTTCAACTCCCTGATCTGCTTGTCTGGCCCCTCTGGCTCTGGTTGCTACAGCTCTGCTCCCAGGGCAGCTCTGCTCTCTCTGGGCCGTGCTCTGGCTCTGGGGCTGCAGCTCTGCTCCCAGCAGCTCAGCTTGGGCCCCTGCTCTCTCCTTAGCTCGGCCCCACTCTGTCTGACCCAGGCAATTCCAACTCACACGGAGGACGGGACCCCCTCTGGCCTCCTGACTCTCTGATTAGCTGCCCACCCTGTCAATCAGGCTGACCTGGAGCATTGGCCTCTCCCCATTGTTCCTGGGGACTGTCCATCTCAGGCTCCTGATTTGCCATCGACCCCTCCCCTTTTAGTGCTGGGAGCGAGCAACCAAAACACCCCCACTGAATGTTAGCAAGGGGGCAACAGTCCCCTTACATATGCTCTACCTTGCAGAGGGCCGAAGAAGGGGTTACCAGGCTGCCCTCTGGGGAGAAGAGAAGAGGACCTGCAATTGCTCAGGATGGAACAAGTCACGCTGCATCTGTGGATAAAGAAGAGGGGAAAATACCAGAAAAATGGAACAGGGTTAATCTAGGATCTGTTCCCAGAAGGGGAGGGACCAAATCCTGTTCCATCACAGGCTGCAAGAGAGGTTTCTGCTTAGCCCTTACCTGTGCCTCAGTAAAACAGGAAACTCTTTAATCACTAGAGAAAAGTCAGTCCCTTCTCTTTGTTTCACCCCCTGAAGCAAAGTCCAGAGGAGTTTTCTCCTAACATCTGTGTGACGTTATTGACATGAACTGTGACCATACAGATCATTGTTGCAACCAAGGTCCTATAGTTGCACCAAATCTTGTACAAAGGAGGTCAAGTAAGGTGTCAATGGAAAGGTTGTAATTTGCTGGTTATGATTATGCTGTCTGTATGTGGGTATCATTTTTGTATTTGAAGTTAGGAATATTGGCTATGTACTTGTATCTCAATGTGTTTGATTCTAAGTTGCATCAGTGAAGCATTTGGTCAGCTTCTTGAGAAAGGACTATTCTGAGTAAGTGCCCAGTCAAAAGACACTTAACTGACAATGGACTTTGGGAGATGCCAGTCCACATCTGAGCTTCCCTGGGAATGCTCAAACTAACTTGTAAACAATAGTATCATCCTGCAAAAGTCTGAATCATTCATGGACATGTGACTTGCCCAGGTGGCTACAGACTCCATCTTGTTGCTGTGATTTTGCACAGAAGAACAAAGGGGTTTCTGCCCACAAGAGAGAGAATATGAAAGGCCCTGGAAGCCTCTCCATTTTGTCTTCAGCTGGCTCAAGAGATGGTCTCTCCACCGCCAAGAGATGCCTGAAAGAAACTGGAAGAAAGGAAGGTAACTACAGGGGTGTAAGTGATTGCTGGACCCAGGCCATAAACTACAACATTGGTCTGAAAAGGACTGGCATCAGACTAGGAAGGAGTTCAGTCTGTGAAAGAAGCTTATTGGAACATCTCTGAGTTTGCGATTACCTGTATTCCGTTTCCTACTGAATTAGGCTTAGACTTGCACATTTTGTTTTATTTTGCTTGGTGAGTTACTTTTGTTCTGTCTGTCATTACTTGAAACCACTTAAATCCTACTTTTTATACTTAATAAAATCACTTTTGTTTATTAATTAACCCAGAGTAAGTGATTAATACTAGGGGAGCAAACAGCTGTGCGTATCTCTCTATCAGTGTTACTGAGGGTGGGCAATTTATGAGTTTACCCTGTATAAGCTTTATGCAGAGTAAAACAGATTTATTTGGGGTTTGGATCCCATTGGGAACTGGGTGTCTGGGTGCTGGAGACGGGATCACTTCTTTAGCTGTTTTCAGTTAAGTCTGTAACTTTGAGGGTTCAGACTCTTGATCTGTGCTGCAGCAGGCTTGCGTGTCTGGCTCAACCAGGCAGGGTTCTGAAGGCCCAAACTGGCAGAGAAAATGGGCTCAGAGGTAGCACATCAGGTGACAGTCCCAAGGGGGTCTCTGTGACCGAACCCATCACAATCTGATTTCGTAAAGGTGGTTCCCCCAGCCCACCAGGTGCTCCAGTACCAGGAAGGACGGTGCATCAGCACGGGCTGCATGAGGTACGTCTCCAGTTTGGCTGTACAATGGAGCTGCCAGAGGACAGGGATTGCCTGCAGTTGGGGTTGAACACACTTGAAACATTAATTACTTCCTTTAGCTTTAGTGACAGGCAGCTTTAGGGGCCTGCTGAATTCCCTTGGAGACCAGCCACCCCCACACAAGGCTGTTTTTGTTTATGCTTCCCCTGCCTGCGGGAGCAAGAGGGAGGTGAGAGAGAGGAACTGGCCCATTGTCTGATTTTATGGATACGTTTTTCTGTGGGACCCTTTTGTTGAATTGTCTGAGCAATCCAACACACGGGCATGTGCTAAAGGATAAAATTGTCAGAAAGGGGGGATTTCCTTACTGTCTCTGACTTGGGAAAATGTGACAAAAGTTAGAAAACAATGCTAAGATTTATGAGAGAGACAAGGTGGGTGAGGTGAGATTTTTCACTGGACGTACTTCTGCTGGTGAAAGAGACAAACTTTCAAGCTCCTCAGAGCGCTTTCTTCAAGTCTGGGAAAAGTGCTCCATGCCACAGCTAAATTAAAGATGGGACAGATTGTTTAACATAAGTAGTAATGTTGTAAGAGACCATTCAAGGTGAAGGGGCAGTTTAACACATCTTCAGGCATAGGACAAAAAAAGGAGAGTTAATGGGTTTAACTGTTAGACCGGCCATACTGGGCTAGACCAATGGCCCATCTAGCCCAGTATCCTGTCTTCTGGTCATGTTTGGTGCCAGATGTTTCAGAGGGAATGAACAGAACAGGGCAATTATCAAGTGACCCATCCCCTGTCATCCAGCCCCAGCTTCTGGCAGTGAGAGCTCCTACCCTCATGATTCACTATTGCTCCAAGCCATCCCTTGTCTCCCATTCTTCTCTCCCGGCCTCCCAAGCCCACACAAGGGAGCCCCAACCTCTATCCTCTGATTGCATCTGTGTGGTACTTGAATATTACACTTGTAAAAAGAGGGAAAGACACAACCAAATATGCAACTCTTCCCACACTTGACCCCTGAATGTGACCTGTGGAGCATCACAATATGTGGCATGTGTTATGGCACTATCTTGCCAGAAATGGGGATTGCACTGCTCAGTGGATTAAACATACAATTAGCAAATATTTTAAAGGCACCTGATTGCCTGATTGCCTTTGATTATTGATAGTAATTCAAATCATGATGTGCCAGATCTAAAAATCAAACGATAGATCATATTTCAGTTCACCATTATTTTATTAAAGGATTTGGTGACTTATTCTAAATGTCCAATGGAGAATTGAGGGACTCACTAGTTTCATGGCTGGCTTGGAAGGGAATGAGGGCTCCAGTAGGGTGCTCTGCTGCCCAAAGCATTTTTCTCATTGGCTCAGAAAAGGGGGTGGAGCTAAAGCGGGACTTCCTGTTTTGTCAAGTAGGCCAGAAATTGGCCAGCGAAGCACCACAAGAGGGCAATACTGGTGAGGATCAAGGGTGTTGCAATGTTCCAGGTGTAACTTGTACCAAGTTCTATCCATAAGATACACCTGAGCTCCCCCTGTCAGAAATGTACATCTGTCCTTCCCTGGTGTACACACTGCCCTCCTGAATGTAGCACATGCTAGAGGTGAAGAGATCAGAGATGCACTTTGCAAACTCTGTGCCAGTGGAGGTGAATCTAGCCCTGGTTCTGTAGCTTACAAAAATGAACTGATGGTTTTATGTTCCCTGTTTAAAAAAATAAACAAACACTAGAACTAGTGGAAAATTTCCCAATGGAACAGTTTTCTATTGGATAATGGCAATTGGACAAAATCAAAATTTTTTGCAGAGATATATCCACTTAGTTGAAATTTCCAACAAAAGAGGTCAAAGCACTTTGTTTTAACATTATTTAAACTCATATACATTTTATTAAGCAATATAAAATCATGAGTTTAACCACTGACCTTCAAAGGTAATTGTAAGAGACTATTAAGCACATGTTGCCACCCAAAACAAAGGGCTGAATCCGCTTTAAAGCGCTAGTGTGGATAAGCTGTGTATTAAAGTAAAAGCAAAAACAAACAAACAAACAAACAAAAAAACCAGGGATGTTTCAGACATGTTTGAGTACAGTAGAGCTGACTGACCCTGTTAAACTGAATGGTTTTAACCAAACCCCCACTGAATAGCAAGGGTGACTGTGATCACCAACATTTGTTGCCATCAGGGTTAATTTTATTAGTGATCAGTAATTAAATTTGATGGGTGTACACCCACAGTAAGGGGGTGGGTGAAGATGGTGAGCTCTGATTAATATGAAATGAAATAAAACCTCAGGAGTTCACAGAAACTATTGGACAGTTTAAATATAACCTCAGGACTTGGCAGATGCTATTGGACAGTTTAAATAAAATCTCAGGAGTTGGTTGAACACTATGGATCACTCTTTCTAGCAACTCAAAGTCATTAAAAGTTTTCGGCCTCAAGGGAGCACCGGCCACCTTCCAGCGCCTGGTGGATCAGCTACTGAAGGGGATGGAGAGTTTTGCCGTGGCGTATATTGACGACATCTGTGTCTTTAGCCAGACCTGGGAGGACCACATGTCCCAGGTTAGACAAGTGCTGGACCGACTCCAGGAGGCTGGGCTGACCATAAAACCGGAGAAGTGCAAGGTGGGGATGGCTGAGGTATCCTACCTAGGCCACCGGGTGGGGAGCGGCTGCCTAAAGCCAGAACCAGCCAAAGTGGAGGGGATCAGAGACTGGCCCACTCTGCAAACCAAAAAGCAGCTCCAAGCCTTTATTGGGATGGCGGGGTACTATCGAAGGTTCGTGCCCCACTTTAGCTCCATAGCCGCCCCCATCACTGAGCTGTGCAAGAAGGGGAAGCCAGACAAGGTGGTCTGGACCGAGGAGTGCCAGGGGGCTCTCCAGGTGCTGAAGGAGGCTCTGGTCAGTGGCCCAGTTCTGGCAAACCCAGACTTTGACAAGCCCTTTATGGTGTTCACCGACGCCTCAGACACAGGACTGGGGGCGGTGTTAATGCAGGAGGATGAAAAGGGGGAGAGACACCCCATCGTGTACCTGAGCAAGAAGTTGCTACCCCGGGAGCAGAACTACGTGGCCATCGAGAAGGAATGCCTGGCCATGGTGTGGGCCCTCAAGAAACTAGAGCCATATCTCTTTGGGCGACACTTCACCGTGTACACCGACCACTCTCCCCTGACCTGGCTGCACCAGATGAAAGGAGCCAATGCCAAGCTCCTCAGGTACTGACAACGGGATGTCAGAGAGATAGACCCAGGATTTCAGTTTGATGGAAACAGACAGGTCTGTAGCAGAGAGGATACTGTTATCATAAAGGTGATAGTTGAATTTATGTTTGTGGATGACAAGGTGTGGAGAGGGAGAATAGAAGGGGACCAAGGACTGATCCCTGTGGAACCCTAAGAGGAAGTTAAAGGATGCATGAGGACAATCGTCCAAAGGACACACTGAAAGAGCAATTAGAGAGGTAGGATCAGAACTAGGAGAAGACAGAGTCACGCAAGCTGAGGGAGGACAAGATTTCAAGATGAAGAGCATGGTCAACAGTGTCAAAGAGCTGAGAGGTCAAGGAGGATGAGGTTGGAGTCTGGTTCTCAGCTTGGCTAGGAATGTTACTAGAGACTTGGATGATAGTGATGTCAGTGGATTGCAGGGGGAGGAAGCTGGATGGAGAGGGTCTGGGATGGAAGAGGAAGAGAGGAACTCCAGAAAGGAAGTTCAGATAGGTAGCTCAATGAGCTTAGCGATGAAAGGGAGATGGGGCGGTAGTTGGAGACTCAGGTGGTGTCAAGAGTGAAGTTTTTTTAAGATGAGAGAGACTTGCTGTGGGTATCTGAATACTAGTCGCAAATTCTACATTCTCTGGTCAGCCCTGAAGAGTTCCCACCCATGGGACACTGTGAACACCTGCCAGCCCCAATCTGAAATTTGTGGACAGGCTCTGGATTCCTTTAGTAGGATCCAGTGGCATCTGGATTCCTTTCGTATTTTGGTTGTGAGATTCTGATAGCACTTACTTAAACAGAATAAGTAGATTATCTGAGGCAGGAAGCATGTTATGATGGTTGTGTCTTAGCCACCCTGAGTTCTCCTGCCTTTTCCTTTTCACAGCTGTTGGTGCCGAAAAGGCCACATGGGCTGTACATTCATTTCTTCACTTGACGGCGGCACCTCACATTAAGTCACCAATATAGTCCAAGGAGATGAGGAAGCTGGGACTAGCTGTCCACTCAGGAAGTACCAATACCCATGAGCCCACTGGCCCAAGCCAGCTCACAGTCACTCAGGGGAGTAAAACAACACCCTTAAAGAACAGGGTTTCCCCAGGAGGCAGCTACACTGCAGGTGAGTTTTTTAAAAATGGTGCCATATTATATTGCTTTCTGCAAAAAACCATCTGTGCAGTAATGGCCATGGATGTGGGCACCTGAGGCAGGGGAGGGGCTAAGTTGCAGTTCTGTGGGCAACCCTAACTTTGGCCTTTCCTGACACCAGGGCGATTAAGCAGGGAGGCCCAGCATTTCATAGCAGAGATTATCTGTGGGTTAGTAAGGACTGCAATCGCATAAAGAGCATAGTATGCTGTAAAACAGAAAATGCAAACGTGCCGGCAAGGAGGTAAGCTTCCTCTTTCGACTTCCAGTTTTTAGTAGCAGATCGAATTCCTGTGACTAGAGCAAAACCACATTTCTCAATAATAACTGTCACCAGCGAAAGAACAAACCTGTCCAATACCAGCATCATGAGAGACCCTGATGAACTCTGTCAGTACCTGTTTTCACACACCTTCTTTCTGGTAGAAATCATTAATGTACTTATTATATTTTTTCTTCGTCTGTGCACCAGCGGGGATACCCTGAAGCCTCCTGTTTCTGGTGGACGTGTAATTTTATGTACTCTGAAAAGAGTTTATTGGATTTTTCTTCAAAATGAAGATTTTATAGACTTTAGCCACTGTATACACTTCTGCTATGGCCACATTCAATTCCACCGTGCACCAAGTCCCCAGGATGACCTTCTCCTCATCAGTATGGGTGCACGTCTCCCACTGCTAAATTTCTGCACAGGTTCAGCATAGCAGGAACATAAGTTTGCCACCCACTCTGATAGGTAACAATGGGAAAAAGAGGCCTTGCAGGGGGGCACACTTTACCTTTTGCAATTCCAAAATAACTTGCTAGGGGTCCAAATTTGTCATGAACTATATTTCGGTGTCCAATTGGGTATTCTTTGCTTTTGTTTACAAAAGGGTACAGGTGGGTAAAATCATAATAGTGGATTTCTTCACCAGGGTTAGGTTTGCAATACAGACGGATAGCGTTAGTCCTCCCCCCGAAAATATCATCCCTAGGCACGAGAGGCTGAGGCAATTGGGCTTGGTTTAAGAAGTCTGCAAGCTCCCTGTCTGTTTCTATCATCACCATCCAGTTGTGCTCCCAGAGGTTCCTCACTATGTAACCAAGTCTTTTCAGATGGTCGGTCTTGAGCTGCGTCTTGTAACAAAGGTAGCTCAGCCCGTGCTTCTTCCCGCAGCTCTCATTGGCCGGAAATGGTGAACCACGGCCAGTGGGAGCTGCGAGTGGCCGTACCTGCGGATGCTGAGGTAAACAAAGTGTCTCGCGGCCCACCAGAGGCTTACCCTGAACAAGCTGCAGCCCAAGATTTCTAAATCAGACTCTGTGTGAGAGTCACCACTACCCCGCAGGTCAGATTCCGCCTCCTCATTCTCAGACACACCAGTTTGAGAGCTTCCAGTAGGAGGCATCTCTTTTTGTCTTTTTCTTCTCATCACCTCTTTAGACTTTTAAAAAACTTTTACAGTGACCTTGCCTTGCAACTTTTGGGCAGCCGTCCGTTTATCGCCCAAAAGCTGTCCCCCCTTTTGTTTACACCTTAGTTGATGTGGACCCTTGAGGATGCCCCTTTTATCCAGGCCCCTTTCCATGACTACTCATGGCTGCTCAGAGCCACCCTCTGGAAAATTAAATTATTTTTTAAAATCACTCGCAAGAGCTTTTGCAGTTTTGATGCAGTTTCCAGTCATCCTTTTTTTTAGAACCCCTGAGGATAACTGCACCCATCAGCTTTCTGAACAAAGCATCATATTTTCCCCAAATATTTTTAGAATACTGAAGAGCTTTGCCAAGCTTATGCAGGTGGGAGAATAGTTCATAACAATTGTTGGATACTTCATAAGGAGCTACCCTTGCATGGCAGTAGTTGTCAGTCCTTGTTTTTTTTTATTCACAACCCTAAATTGTGTGCTCCGGGTTTGTGAATGTGTGTATTTTCGCTCACGTTCACAATCCCTAGAGCACGTGCTCCGGGTTTGTGAATGTGGTTTTTTTGCTCACAGTTTTGTGTGTGTGTGTGTCTGAGTTTGTGCAAAACATAGGTGTACTTTTTTAAAAGTATATTGCTTTTATTTTTTTAAGTATATGGCTGCAAACAGTTGGTTTGGTGTTTTTCAAACTAATAGGGGGGGTTTCTGTGCAAAATGTTTTTTTAAATATTTTTTAAAAGTTGGTTTTTAAAGCAGTTTGGCTTTTATTCTGCAAAATAAGATGTGTTTTTAAAAATGTTTGTGGGGTTTTTTTGTTTTTGTTTTTTTAAAGTGGTAGAAATAAAGCAAAACTTGTGTTTGTTGTACAGCCTGAAATGGATTATTTTGTTTAAAGCTACAACTTTTTAAATAGAATAACAGCCTAATGAGTATTTTATTTGTAAGTTTACAAGACTGTTTTATGTGTTTTAAAATAATGTTGTCTGCTCCACAGTATGGTCACAACATGAGAGACTCTTAGATCAGAGGGTAAACAAGCTTAAAAGAAAAAGGAAAGAAACAGATGAAAAGGAAAACTCACCAGCATCAGTTACTGATGGATGGATGGATGAAGCCCAGTAAATATATTTTGCTTATTGGTTTGGTTCTTTTATGAGGTTGTGTATTTTAAGCAAATGTATAGGTGTAGGTGAGAAAGATGGTAAAGTTAAGTTTTGTAAAATGTTTTTCCCCCCAATCAGGCATGTGCAGCTCTCCTGACAATGCTGTAGTCGGAGCTACAGGGACACCTCCACCGGAACAGCCAAAGAACTAGGAATCTGCTTTGAGACCTTTAACAACGCCAACGCAAAACACCACAAGAGTGCAGATGAAGCATCAGGGCAGTCCAAACCTCCTATACGTCAAACCCAAGGACAAAACAAAAGACTCTGGTAAAAACCAACCATGCAAACACAATTCCAGTTCCTCAGCGGCCACCACTGGGGTTGGGAAACAGCTCCACACAGGGCCAGCCAATATGCAGAATCCCCCTACATCAGTGGTCCTCAAACTTTTTTCCTCATGCCCTCCCCTTACCCCTGTCCATACTCCCAACCCTGAGCGAGTGCTGGGAGCAGGGCTGTGGCTCCGGAAGAGGGGACTTGGAGAGGGGTCAAGACTGGGATCACAGTTGGGTAGGAGTGGGACCAGGAGTGGGGCCAGGAGCAGAGCCGAGGTGAAGGGCCGAAGCCAGCAGCTGGGGCCGGGAGCAGAGCTGGCAGCCGGGTCTCAGGGCCCCAGGCAGGCAGTCAGGGTCGGGGGTGGAGCTGTGTGGTGCTCCCTCCATGCCCCCTCTGGGGGCTGGCCCAGACACCAGCTGTGCCCCCAAACATTCTTCCATGCCCACCTAGTGGGGCACATTCCACAGTTTGGGGACCTCTACCCTACATCCTTACCTCACCAGACTCTGGAGTATCACAGCCTCAAAGATATGATGGGTTTGAGGACCCAGACTGAAGGGAACAAAACTGCAGTAACTGAACGCATGCTAAGGTTCAGGAAGGAGTTGAAAGACACAAAGGGTATTGAACAAACCAGACTGTCTAAACAGAAGGTACGGTAGAAATACTTGTAAATACCTACCTGTGATAAAGGATTTGTTGCTACAGTTAAACCTCATGATAAAAAAGTTTGATGCTAATGTTTAATCTGATAACAAAAAATTTGATACAGATGGTAAATCCTATGAAAAGGTGCAATATGCATAAATGTTTGGAAAACAGATGACTAAGGGGGGATATGATAGAGGTCTATGAAATCATGACTGGTGTGGAGAAAGTAAATAAGGAAGTGTTATTTACATAACCGAAGAACTAGGGGTCACCAAATGAAATTAATAGGCAGCAGGTTTAAAACAAACAAAAGGAAGTATTTCTTCACACAACACACAGTCAACCTGTGGAACTCCTTACCAGGGGATGTTGTGAAGGCCAAGACTATAACAGGGTTCAAAAAAGAACTAGATAAATTCATGGAGGATCGGTCCATCAATGGCTATTAGCCAGGGTGGGCAGGGATGGTGTCCCCAGCCTCTGATTGCCAGAAGCTGAGTGACAGGGGATGGATCACTGGATGATTCCCTGCTCTGTTCATTTCCTCTAAAGCACCTGGCATTGGCCACCATCAGAAGACAGGATACTGGGCTAGATGGACCTTTGGTCTGACCCAGTCTGGACGTTCTTATGTTCATAAGCTCTTGGATATGCTGGGAGTGGTAAATAAGAACACACTCTGTAATGAAAACAAGGAGGAGTCCTGTGGCACCTTAAAGACCAACAAATTTATTCGGGTCTAAGTTTTCATGGATATATAACCCACTTCATCAGAGGCATGGAGTGGAAATTACAGTAGGCAGGTATAAATACAACTAACACGTAACACGATGGGAGTTACCTTACCAAGTGCTAATGAGGACCAGTGCTAATGAGACCATTTCAATCAGGGGGGAATTGGCCCACTCCCAACAGTTGATGAGAAGGTGTGAATACCAAAAAGGCGGAAAATTACTTTTTGTAGTGAGCCAGCCACTCCCAGTCTCTATTCAGACCCAGTTTGATAGTGTCAAGTTTGCAAATTAATTCCAGCTCTGTTACAATTTAGTATATTAAAATTAACTTGTTTCTAGGTCTTCACTACAAGTAGTAGGAGTCTCCGCTAGGGGCCTACAGATCCAGGGGTCAAGCTCTGGCAATGCCTTAGCTTGTGTATGGAGTGCTGTGGGTTGCATGGGGAAAAGTTCTCTTTATAAAGTTGTGCTTAAAAAACCATGATAATCTTTAAATCATGGTGTGAGTCACCAAAACAGAGGCATTTTGCAATTCAGTGATTTGTCCAACGTTTTGCTGGCTGGTGTGACACCCTGGCAGGTTTGAAGTTTGAGAGCTACGTTTCAGAGGGACAGTGATGGCAGCCCCAGACGAAAGGGGAGGCCTCTAGCTGGCAGACCAGGAACACA